>NC_133793.1:20508285-20511606 GCF_003597395.2 Chelonoidis abingdonii | reverse complement strand
AGATGCAAGAGGGGAGTGACTCCTGCCTGAGACCGAGAAGCAAGGCAACCAGCAAGTTTCTAGTCCTGTACACATGCAAGAGAGCATGGGAAGCAGGGGGACTGGATCCTGGGCAACACGGGGGATCAAGGAACTGTGATGTGAATTGGAATAACAGAAGATTTGGGTGATAAACCACAATGACTGGAGTACTGTCATGGGGGATATAAACTGTCAGGAAGACGAGGCAGGGCAGGAAAGATGTGGGAGTTTGCACTGTATTTAAGAGAGAGTGTAGCGCTTGGTTGCAGTGGGGGAGGTCTAGGTTGGATATTAGGAAAAACTTTTTCGCTAGGGGAGTGTGGTGAAGCACTGGAATGGGTTACCTAGGGAGGTGGTGGAATCTCCTTCCTTAGAGGTTTTTAAGGTCAGGCTTGACAAAGCCCTGGTTGGGATGATTTAGTTGGGAATTGGTCCTGCTTTGAGCAGGGGGTTGGACTAGATGACCTCTTGAGGTCCCTTCCAACCCTGATATTTGATTTTAAGTGAGGACACTGTGTGACCTATGTTGAACCTAACAGTCCTCCAGCAGCTTTCCCACAATGCCTGACAGTGGCCACTCTGCTTACAATTGTAAATGCCACTGCCCAAGGGTCACAGAGACTAGAACCCCCAACCACCACCAGCTCTTTAAAAACCCTGCATAGTTTTGAAATGCTTTTTCCTAATTGCCGAGCCTGGGAGCACACCTGGCAGCTCCCCACTGTCGTGTTCAACTGTCCAGCCTACTGTGCTATCTGCACACTCTAGGTGTGCTCCTGCCTGGAGTAGACAGGAAGTATTGGATTTCCTGGCCTATGTGGAGAAGAGGCACAGCTAATGAGCAGATGTAGAAATATCAACATCTACATGCAGATTACACAGGGGATTAAGGAGAAGGGCTACAATAGGGGGCTAGAGCAGTGACCTGTGAAAGTGAAGGAACCATGGCAGGCATAGTAGAAGGCCAGGGGTGCTATCAGTTGATTCTGTAATGAGCCACCGACCTGCCACTTTTACAAGGAGTTGCATGCCATACTTGGTGGAGACCCCACCAGCACCCCACAGAACACGATGGATACTTCTGAGAAGCCTGAGACACAGACCCATACCATGAACAGTGAGGAGGAGGATGGGGGATCTTGTGACTGAGGGGTCCAGCTATGCCATGAGCCAAGACTGTTCAAAACTTTACCATAGGGTACGTCTACACTACGGGATTATTCCGATTTTACATAAACCGGTTTTATAAAACAGATTGTATAAAGTCGAGTGCACGCGGCCACACTAAGCACATTAATTACCCCCCCCCCACACCTAAACCTATAGGGGAAATGAAATGCAGATAACAACTCTACTGATTGTTTGCTGAACCACTACCTATACTAGTATGAGTAAATTTAACGAAAATTTGATACCTGTGTTCCCGCTATGTTGGGTGCTGACACCCTCTGTCCGTTTTAAACAGTGTAACGGAAAATGAATTCACACACTTTAACCTGAGGTTCTTGACCTCCATCGGGCTTACCGATGCCAGAATTCTGGGCTGCTAACTACTATGACTTGGTCTACGCTATGCGTTAAACGATTGTAGCAGCGTTAAACGATTTAACGCTGTACCCGTCCACATATGGCTCCTTTACATCGATATAAAGGGTCTTTTAATCGGTTTCTGTACTCCTCCCCGAGAGGAGTAGCGCTAAAATCAATATTACCATATCGGATTAGGGTTCGTGGCGCACTCGAGGTATTGGCCTCGGCGGTATCCCACAGTGCACCACTGTGACCACTCTGGACAGCAATCTGAACTCGGATTTAGTGGCCAGGTAAATAGGAAAGCCCCGTGAAATTTTGAATTACATTTCCTGTTTGCCCAGCATGGAGCTCTGATCAGCACGGGTGGTGATGCAGTCCCAAATCCAAAAGAGAGGTCCAGCATGGACCCTACAGGAGATACTGGATCTGATCGCTGTATGGGGAGACAAATCTGTTCTATCAGAGTTTGTTACAGAAGACGAATGCCCAAAGCATTGAAAAAATCTCCAGGCTACACAGTGCTATGTTGACAAGCGTAACGGGGAAGCCAAAGAATCAAATGGACGCTCATATTGAAGGAGGAGGGGGTACTGAGGACTCCAGTATCCACAGTCCACAGCAGTCTCCGAAATATTTGCATTCTTGGCTGAGCTCTCAGTGCCTGTAGGTTTATCAACACATTGTCAAGCGTGGTTCAGGGTATAGCTCGTAATTTTACCCTCACCCCCACCATGTGAAAGAAAAGGAAAGAATTGTTTCTTGACTTTTACCCCCCCCCCACACCTAAACCTATAGGGGAAATGAAATGCAGATAACAACTCTACTGATTGTTTGCTGAACCACTACCTATACTAGTATGAGTAAATTTAACGAAAATTTGATACCTGTGTTCCCGCTATGTTGGGTGTGACACCCTCTGTCCGTTTTAAACAGTGTAACGGAAAATGAATTCACACACTTTAACCTGAGGTTCTTGCCTCCATCGGGCTTACCGATGCCAGAATTCTGGGCTGCTAACTACTATGACTTGGTCTACGCTATGCGTTAAACCGATTGTAGCAGCGTTAAACGATTTAACGCTGTACCCGTCCACATATGGCTCCTTTACATCGATATAAAGGGTCTTTTAATCGGTTTCTGTACTCCTCCCCGAGAGGAGTAGCGCTAAAATCAATATTACCATATCGGATTAGGGTTAGTGGCGCCTCGAGGTATTGGCCTCGGCGGTATCCCACAGTGCACCACTGTGACCACTCTGGACAGCAATCTGAACTCGGATTTAGTGGCCAGGTAAATAGGAAAGCCCCGTGAAATTTTGAATTACATTTCCTGTTTGCCCAGCATGGAGCTCTGATCAGCACGGGTGGTGATGCAGTCCCAAATCCAAAAGAGAGGTCCAGCATGGACCCTACAGGAGATACTGGATCTGATCGCTGTATGGGGAGACAAATCTGTTCTATCAGAGTTTGTTACAGAAGACGAATGCCCAAAGCATTGAAAAAATCTCCAGGCTACACAGTGCTATGTTGACAAGCGTAACGGGGAAGCCAAAGAATCAAATGGACGCTCATATTGAAGGAGGAGGGGGTACTGAGGACTCCAGTATCCACAGTCCACAGCAGTCTCCGAAATATTTGCATTCTTGGCTGAGCTCTCAGTGCCTGTAGGTTTATCAACACATTGTCAAGCGTGGTTCAGGGTATAGCTCGTAATTTTACCCTCCCCCCACCATGTGAAAGAAAAGGAAAGAATTGTTTCTTGACTTTT
>NC_133793.1:20504567-20508091 GCF_003597395.2 Chelonoidis abingdonii | reverse complement strand
GCAAAGAATCGTAGAAGTGTAGGACTGAAAGGGACATCCGTAGGTCATTTGGTCCAGTCCCCTTCACTCAAGGCATGCATAGCAATTTATGTACACAGCGGGGTTCACTACAGCTTGGCTGGGCTCTGGGCTTTGACTCCTCCTGAGAGATCTCAATGAAACTTTGCAGCGTACTTCCATGAATTCTCTCCCAAAGGTTTCTAGTGATTGCAGGCTTATTTTTTCCTCCATGGTAGGACACTTTCCCACCCCAGTGCATGACGACTTTGGCAGGCACCATTGCAATATACAGACAAGCAGCATAAGGACCCAGGTGGCTTTGGGATGCCAGCAATTACGCTCAGGAGTGAGTAGCATGGATCTACAGGATTGGTGGTATGGCCCCAGCTTTGGAACAGTCTCTAGGAGGAAAACCTTCAGTGTGCCAGACCCCCCAGGGGTCTCACTCTTCATCCATAGTAAGCTATGCAGCTTTCACCACCTCCTAAGACTGGGCCTCTTGGCCTGCAACCGTCCCGCTTCACAGTGAGAGCTCTGTTCAGCTAGTCCAACTGAGAAAGACCCCAGTGGAGACCTGTCCAGCCTTCAGGGATTAATGCACCTCACCGCACATTTGCGCTGATACTCACACAGCATTGTAAAACAGCTGGGTTTATTCATTAACTGCACACAGCATAGGAAGCCCTAGAATAGTCTAAAGAAATAAGGTTAAATCATAGTCCATTCTGGTTAGCCCAGAGCCCAGCCAAGCTGTAGCAAACCCCTTGGTGCAAGCTCTGTCTGTCTCTCCATCTGATCCCTTTCCTCAGCTCTGGTCTACACGACAAGTTTAGGTTGAATTTAGCAGTGTTAGAGCATTTAACCCTGCACCCGTCCACATGATGGACCCATTTTAAAATCGATTTCTGGACTCCTCCCCCATGAGGGGATTAGTGCTGAAATCAACCCTGCTGGGTCGAATTTGGGGTAATGTGGATGTAATTTGATGGTATTGGCCTCCAGGAGCTATCCCAGAGTGCTCCATTGTGACAGCTCTGGACAGCACTCTCAACTCAGGTGCACTGGCCAGGTAGACAGGAAAAGCCCCGCAAACTTTTGAATTTCATTTCCTGTTTGGCCACCATGGTGAGCTGATCAGCACAGGTGACCATGATGGAGTCCCAGAACTGCAAAAGAGCTCCAGCATGGACCGAACGGGAGGTACGGCATCTGATCGCTGTATGGGGAGACGAATCCGTCCTATCCAAACTCTGTTCCAAAAGAAGAAATGCCGGAATATTTGAAAAAAAATCTCCAAGGGCATGAAGGACAAAGGTTATAACAGGGATCCACAGCAGCGACACGTGAAGCCTACTAAAGAACCAGAGAGGCAAATGGCCGCTCTGGGTCAGAGCCCCAGCTATGTTGCTTCTGTGATGAGCTGCATGCCATTCTAGGGGATGCCCCTACAACTACCCCACCCCTCCCAGGCTACCTTGGCAATTATCCCCCCATTTGTGTGACAAATAAATAAAGAATGCATTAATTTGAAACAGTGACTTTATTGCATCTGCAAGCAGAGATCAAAGGGGGGAAGGGAGGGCGGTTGGCTTACAGGGATGTAGAGTGAACCAAGGGGACAGGTTTTCATCAAGGAGAAACAAACATATCTTTCACACCATAGCCTGGCCGGTCATGAAACTGGTTTTCAAAGCTTCTCTGATGCACAGCGTGTCCTGCTGTGCTCTTCTAACCGCCCTGGTGTCTGGCTGCGCGTAATCAGGGCCAGGCGATTTGCCTCAACCTCCTACCCCACCATGAACGTCTCCCCCTTACTCTCACAGATATTGTGAAGCGCACAGGAAGCAGTAATAACAATGGGAATACTGGTTTTGCCGAGGTCTAACCGAGTCAGTAAACTGCGCAAGCGAGCTTTTAAATGTCCAAAGACACATTCTACCACCATTATGCACTTGCTCAGCCTATAGTTGAACTGCTCCTTACTGCTGTCCAGGCTTCATGAGCCATGGGGGCAAGGGGTAGGGAGACTGCGGGAACTGTGGGATAGCAAAAGTCAACAATAGCTTCGGTACTGTGGATGCACACTGCCAACTTAATGCTCTTAGTGGGGACGCACAACTGACTGCATCAGATCAGTTAGTCCTTTTTCAGAGACCTAATTAGTCCCAGACGGAGGCACCATTATACTTGTGTCTTACCATGCCCCCAAAACAAACCAGGGCTGGCTCCAGGTACCAGCTTATCAAGCAGGTGCTTGGGATGGCACTTTCTAGTATTCAGCGCCAATTCAGCAGAGGGTTCCTCACTCCCGCTCAGAAGCTCCCGTTGAATTGCCGCAGATCTTGATCACGGCTTTTTTGGGGGGGCTGCTTGGGGCGGCAAAACCCCTGGAGCAAACAGTCCTTTTCCAACCACTAGGTAACCATACAGCATAGAGAGGAAATTGAAGCGCACACAGGCTTCATAAAAATATTACAAAAAATCCCACTTAATCACAGTGAGATATCTGCTAAGATCACCACTGCCTAAGAAATATAGTACCAGTATTCAGTGCCACTGCCCTATACTTGTATCCATTGGTTGCATGAAACAGTAAAATGTTGGCAAACAATTATGTCCTCATTTCATCCCTCCCCCACAATACACCATGACTGGGACTGGAGAGCAGTTCTGTGCACTTCAAAGATCAAATGTCAATTAGCATGTCTTGTTTAAAACTTAAAGGGAACAAAAGAAGGGAGTTCTGAAACTTCACTTTTGCTTTCCATTGTGACTATAAATATGATTCCTGTTTGTTTTATCTGTAGCTCCTGTCACTTCAACCTTGACGGGTCCCTCCCTCCACACCTGCAGATCACCTGACCATAAGGAGAAGAAAGAGGACTCGGGAGAACACGTTAGCTGAGATACTGCAAGCCAGTGTTGCATCAGACTATGAACAGAAGGCCTACAGGGTGAATATTTCAGACAGGTAGAGAAGGAAAGAACAGACAGGAGAAAGATCCAGGAGTCCCAGCAGGAAAAGAAGGGAGATGTACTAGGACATAATGGGGCTTCTCCGGCAGCAAACACAGATGCTGCAAACTCTGGTTGACCTACAGGTTCAATAACCATGGGCTCACCTTTGAAGTCACTGGAGAACACCATTTTAGCACCTCTCTACACCACCCTCCAACATTCAGCATGGCTTCAGGGTCACATCCATACCCCAACAGCAGGAGGCAATAAAGACAATCATAGCCGCAAATACATTGACTTGTGAGAGCCACAGTTGGTGTACGTGTACCCAAAATGGACTGATATAGACATGAATGTCCTTTCCCCTTGTTAAGTTATGGGGTACGTCTACACTGCACGATTATTTCGAATTAGCTTAAACCGATATTACAAAACAGATCTAATAAAATCGGTTTAGCGCGTCCACAGTGGGATCACGAAATCGATTGTTTGCGTCCATGGTCCAAAGCTACCATCGATTTCAGGAGCGGTGCACTGTGGGTAGCTGTTCCTCAGCTATCCCATAG
>NC_133793.1:20477318-20501306 GCF_003597395.2 Chelonoidis abingdonii | reverse complement strand
GGAAATGTTATTTACTCCTTCACATAACACAAGAACTAGGGGTCACCAAATAAAACTAATAGGCAGCAGATTTAAAAATATATATATTTTTTCATAGTCAACTTGTGGAACTCCTTGCCAGGGGATATTGTGAAGGCCAAAACTATAACATGGTTCCAATAAGAACTAAATAAGTTCATGGAGGGTAGGTCCAGCAATAGCTATTAGCCAGATCCAACACCATGTTCTGCATGTCCCTTACCTCTGTTTGCCAGAAGCTGGGAGTTGGCAACAGGGAAACTTGATCATTGCTTGTTCTGTTCATTCCCTCTGAAGCATCTGGCATTGGCCACCGTTGGAAGACAGGATACTGGACTAGATGGACCAATGGTCTTATGCAGTATGGCCATTTTGATGTTCTTACATAGAACCCAGGTGTATCTGCTCCCCACTGTAACCCACTAGACCCTGCTCTGCTCCAAGAGCTGGGATAGAACCTAGGAGTCCTGATGAGGTCTCTCTCTGCACAGAGTTAGTTATAAAGTAAGAATAAACATTAAATTTTAAACCTAACCAGTATCCCTGAAGTGACTTGCCGCAAGATGTCAGAACATATTGTTGTTAGAGCTGATTGAGTCTAATATTTATTTAATTTTCTTTCTTTTATAAAGGAATTAGATACAGGGCTCCTGTCAGCTAATTACTAAATTATCTGCCAAAAATTAGAGTTTTCAAGTGTCTAACTAGCCCCAGAAATCACAGTTAAAGTTGCCCCACCCACCAAAATCTGAAATGGTGGCCCTGTCCCAGTGGTCCACCAATGCTTGCATAGCCACAGAAAAGTAGCCTTTCCGTTGACATATGCTATGGCAAGATGGGCTGGTGCCTGTGACAGGGTGCTAAGAAGAAAACTGCTTAGCCAACCCTCTGTCACTCCAGCTCCAATTAAGGGAGGTGAATTGGAGCTGGGTAGACAACCTGGCCCTGATTGGGGAAGCTTGAACAGCTGCTGCCTCATCAGACGGCTGGATAAGAGCCTGAGGGGGAAGGAAGCCAGGGGGAGGAGCTGGAAAGAGGAAAGCTGCAGTAGAGGAAAGGCAGTGTGAGGGGAAGCAGAAAGAGATAGCTTGCCCCGTCTCTCTTGTTGGTGGACTGCAAGAAGGGGGCTACTTGTACTGTGGACAGAGCCAGTACAAGGAAGTTTTGTGCCCTAGGCGAAACTTCCACCTTGCACCTCCCACCCAGCTAACCCCGCCCCTCCCACGGCAGCTAACTCAGCCCCTGACCAGGGGAGCCCCCCAGCAGCAGCAACCCCTCCACTGCGACAGCTAACCCCTTGCCCCTCCATCCCCCCACAGCAACTAACCCCACCCAGGGAGACTTCCTCTCCCCCCCTGCCATGGCAGCTAACCCTGCCTGGGTAGCTCGCCCTAGCTCACCTCGGCTCCATCTCCTCCACTGAGCACGCCGGCGCTGCTCTAATTCTCCCCACCCAGGCTTGCGGCGCTGATTGGAGGAGACTTAGAGCTGGGCTGCGTGCTCAGTGGAGGAGGCAGAGTGGAGGTGAGCTGGGGCGGGGAGCTGTTCCCCTGTGCGTCCCCCCCCGTTACTGCAAGCAGCCCTCCCTGCGCTCCCCCCCCAGCTCACTTCCATTCCACCTCCTTGCCTGAGGGGACTTTTAGGTGCCCCCAACCACTAGGTGCCCTAGGCGGCTGCCTAGTTTGCCTAAATGGTTGCACCGGCCCTGATTGTGGGAAGGTGGAGGGAGCACAGCCTGTAAATAAAAGCATCAGGTGAGCACCGCATCAGAAGATCTCTGTGTGACTTTCTCAGCCCAGTGGCGGCAGGAGCCAGGAGGGCCCTGCAGGGAATCTGTTACAGTGCCAAGTAGGGATATGCCTGCCATCTATCACTCCACTGCAATTCAGATACCCCACTGCTTCAAATCATATAATCATAGGACTGGAAGGGACCTTGAGAGCCCATCTAGTCCAGTTCCCTGCACTCGTGGCAGGACTAAGGCCTTGTCCACACTAGCAAGTTTCTGCGTAGTAAAGCAGCTTTCTGCCCTGTAACTCCCAAGGGGTACACACTGCCAGCCAGAAACTGCACAACTGTAGCACTCTAAAAAAAAACAAAACCATCCCAGTGAGAGGTGTAGCACTTTCTGCGCCGAGTCTACAGCACTGCGGTGCCAGTGTAAACACCATGGCAATTACAGCGCTGTGATTGGCCTCCGGGAGGTGTCCCACAATGCCTGTTCTCGCCTCTCTGATAATTGAACTCTACTACCCTGCCCTCATGTGACCAACTGTCAGCCCCACCCCATACATTCCTCTGCAAATTTGAAAATCTCCTTCCTGTTTGCTCAGTGTTGCGTGCAGTGGTCTCAGAGCATCTTTCCAGGTGGCCATGCCTGCTCCATGCAGCAGGCGATCCCCCGCTTGGAGCAATGCCAAGCTGCTGGATTTCACTGGCATTTGGGGAGAGGAGGCTGTGCAGTCCCAGCTGCGCTCCAGCCGTAGGAATTATGATACCTACGGACAGATTTCATGATGCATGATAGAAAAGGGCCATGACCGGGACACATTGCAGTGTAGGGTAAAAGTGAAGGAGCTGTGGTGTAGGAGGCAAACTGCCGCTCCGGTGCTGCTCCCATGAGTTGCCGGTTCTACAAAGAGCTGCACACGATACTAGGTGGCGACCCCACCTCCACTGCAAAGGCCCCTGTGGATACTTTGTTGCTAGTCGAGAGTGGACTGAGCCAAGAGGAGGAAATCTTGGACGAAGAGGGAGAGGGGGACCCAGAGGCAGAGGATGATTTGGAGGCCAGAGATGCATGCAGTCAGCTCTTTTCTACCCCAGAGGAGCCTAGCCACTCACAGCAGTAGGATCTTGGCGAAGTGCAAACAGGAGAGGAGGACCTTGGTAAGTGGATCTGATTTTGAGAATTGTGGAAGCGAGTTGTTGGGGGCATGAGGGTTGCAGAAAGCAGGCTTATCTCCCAGCGCATACCTAGTGTGAGTGGTGGAATAGGCTGTTGATAGACTCCCTCCCTTCATGGGAATCTCCCTCAGAGATCTCCAGGAAACTCCTGTGGAGACACTGGGCAAACCCCTGCCACAGGTTGCTCGCAAGAGCTGCTTTATTTCTTACCCCATTAACGGTAACTTCCTGCACTACTTTGCCTTTAAGGGGTGGGGGACCATTGCTACACATAGGCGAGCCGCATAGGGGCCAGGGAGAAAGCCGCAGGCTTGGAGAAGACCCTCCCTTGATTCCCTGCTCACCCTCAGCAGTGAGATATCTTCCATAATGATCACCTCCTGTGGAAAGTGTGGGGAAAGGAATGATTATCAGCAGGGGCGGCTCTAAGACATTTTGCCGCTCCAAGCACGGTGTCATGCTGCGGAGTGCACTCTGCCGCTTGCCGGTACTGTGGCTCCGGTGGACCTCCCACAGGCATGCCTGTGGAGGGTCCGCTGGTCCCATGGCTCCTGTGGACCTCCCGCAGCACACCTGCAGGAGGTCCACCGAGCGCAGGACCAGCGGACCTTCCACAAGGCATGAACCGCCAAAGGAAGGCAACCCTGCTGCTGCCCTCCCGGGACCGTCAGAGCACCCCCACGGCATTGCCGCCCCAAGCATAGTGCTTGCGTGCTGGGGCTGGAAGCCGCCCCTAGATATCAGACCCCTCTTCTCCCCCCGTCACCACGCCCGCAAGTGCTGGCTGTCTCCAAGATCCACGTGCCCAGTGTACAGCAGGGTCCGGGAAGAGTGATTTACCCTGCCCCTGCGTCTACTCACAATTTTCGGCGTCTTTGTGTGCTTTCCTGGGGTTAGCCAGTTAGTGACAGGCATGTGAGTACTGGCTGTGTTTTAAAGCACTGAAACAGTGTTGTCTGTGTTGCAAACAATACTGCTTCTGTAAAAGGTTGCATTTAAACTTCACAGAGATGACCTTGGGAGCCCAGCCTCCCTCTTTGTTATCAGCAGCAGAACATCTGCGCAGAATTAGAAAGTGGCCAAGAAGAACTAAGGAAGACTTTCTCTGTGAGGTTATGATGGACTCAGCCGTCAAGAAACAGGAATTGAAGGAGTTGCAGTACAGCAAGAAGAGGGACCGAAAGGAGAACGCAACACACCAGAGAGAAGCCACAAAGTGGCTCTTAAACATTATGGAGCACTAAGTGGACATGCTCCAGGCAATACTAGCTCTTCAAACTGAGCAGCTCCGTGCCTGCCCTCCCCTGCAGCCACTGTCGCAAAACTCTTTCCCATGCGCCCCCCCCACACACACACTGCCAACACACTATCATCAACCTCCTGGCTCCATTCTCTACCTGCAGCATTCCACTCCTCCCTCCTCACTGTCCAGCAATGTGGACTCCCACTACCCATTGCACTCAACATCCATCCCCTGCTCTTCAGTTTGGCCGTGCTGAAGTACAGCACGCAGGGCATTGTACTCCAAAGACGAAAGTTGGGTATGATCCCTGGACATACATAAATCTGTAGCCATCCCAGGATCCCTCCTCCTCTTGAGACCTTCCCATTCCCCATCCCCCTCCCTGCTGATGACTTTTTTGGTTTGACTCTCTCCTCCAGTCGTTGTCCTTTTTAATAAAAGAATTGTTTGTTTGAAAGCAATCTTTATTCTATTAAGTGAAAGCAAAAAGAGCACTGCAAAGCAACATCCAATCATATTAAGGCCCCTTCTTGCATCATGTGCACCAATCACCTCCTAGCATTACAAGCACTGCAATCCCGAGCACAGCAACAAATATTAGCGTCTTTCAGCTTCAAATTGCTGCCACAAGGCATCCCTGATTTTTATGGTTCTGTACTGTGCCTCTCTAATAGTCCTGGTCTCTGGCTGTTCAAACTCAACCTTCAGGCACTGAGCTTCTGCAGTCCAGCCCTGAGTGAGGCTTTTACCCATCCCTTCACAAATATCATGGAGCGTACAGCATGCGGCTATAAGCATAGGAATACTGTCATTGGCCATGTCCAGCTTCCCATACAGGCATCGCCAGCAGGCTTTTAAACAGCCAAATACACAATCAGTCATTCTGCATTTGCTCAGTTTGTTGTTGAACCGCTCCTTGCTGCTGTCAAGTTGTCCTGTGTATGGCTTCATAAGCCACGACGTTAAGGGGTAGGTGCAGTTTCCCAGGATCACAATGGGCATTTCAACTTCCCCTGCAGTGATCTTCTGTTCCAGCAAGAAAGTCCTTGCTTGCAACTTCTTAAATAGGCCAGTGTTCCAAAAGATGCATGTGTCATGCACCTTTCCGGACCAGCCTGCATTAATGTCTGTGAAACGCCCACGGTGATCCACAAGCACCTGGAGAACCACTGAGAAATATCCCTTGCGATTAATATACTCTGTGGCTAGATGGTCTGGTGCCAGAATTGGAACGTGCGTGCCATCTATCACCCCTCTGCAGTTAGGGAAACCCATTTGTGCAAAGCCATCAACAATGTAACGCACATTGCCCAGAGTCATGGTCTTTCGGAGCAAGATGTGATTAATGGCCCTGCACATTTCCATCAGCATGACTCCAGCGTTCAACTTTCCCACTCTGAACTGGTTAGTGACCGATCGGTAGCAGCCTGGAGTAGCCAGCTTCCACAGCGCAATTGCCACATGCTTCTCCAAAGACAGGGCACCTCTCGTTCTTGTGTCCTTGTGCCGCAGGGCTGGGGTGAGCTCATCACACAATCCCATAAATGTGGCTTTCCTCATGCGAAAGTTCTGCAGCCACTGCTTGTCATCCCAGACGTACATCACAATGTAATCCCACCACTCAGTGTTTGTTTTCCAAGCCCAAACGCACAGTTCCATTGCGGTCAACACCTCCGTGAATGCCACAAGCACTCTTGTGTCATAGCTACTATGCATGGCGAGATCAATGTCACACTCCTCTTGCCCTTGTAGTTTAAGGAATAACTCCACTGCCACTCCTGACATGTCAGTCAGAGCAAGCAGCATTCTGGTCAACAGTTTGGGATCCTTCCTGCAGCCTGAAAGAGGCATGGCATGCAGTACACAAACTGTTGAAAGATGGCACCAAATGTGGACAGAAGCACAGGGATTGCTGGGATGCAAAACAATGCATCACGGAGCATTGGGACTGGACCCAGAATGCCCCACGACCTCCTCTGCCTTCCCAGAAGTCTTAGCGGCAAAAGAAAAAGAAGTGTTCTGTGAGATAGTTGCCCAGAGTGCACCACTCTGAATAGCACCACAAGTGTGAACACGCTATTGCACAGGCAGCTGTCAGTGTGAACATACAACAGAGGTTTTCCTCTCTGAGCAGCGTTACCCTCTGTAACTGTCAGTGCTGTAACTTTGCCAGTGTAGACGTGCCCTAAGTATTATCTAGCCTATCCACTATGCCCTGCACTTTGCTAAGTCACAATCCTGTGACTGTGGCCCTGCACACTCATATAATAAAATCCTGCACTGTGGATTTTTCACCTCCAAAATGATTTCCCACTGACCAGTAGCAATACAAAGTTGCAAGCTTATAGAGTGAGATGGCCAGTCACTTGTCCACTGGTAGTGCAGCTCTCTTTCTGATGTCCCTGCACTGAAAGAGCCAGGATGAGCTTGGTGCACAGATCCAGGAATGTGACCTGTTGCATCTGAAAGTGCAGCCACTGCTAGTTGTCCCAAGCCTGCATTACAATGCGATCTCACCAGTTAGCAGGGCTGGCTCTAGGCACCAGCACAGCAAGCAGGTGCCTAGGGTGGCCAATGGAAAGGGGAGGCATGTCTGGCTCTTCGATAGCAATTTGGCGGCGGGTCTCTCAGTCCCTCTTGGTCGGAAGGACCTTCCTCCGAATTCCCACCAAAGAATGAAGCAGCGGCAGTAGACCTGCTTCCGAAGTGCTGCCGATCACATTTATTTTATTTTATTTCGCCACTTGGAGCAGCAAAAACACTGGAGTCGGCCCTGCCAGTCAGTACTTGTTTCCATGGCCCAGAAGCCATGCTCCACAAGCACCAACAACCTTGAAACATAGGCGCTGACTTCCCCTCTTTGCCGTGGGTGCTTGACTCCCCTCTCGGCCTCCAGCCCCACCCCCACTCCACTCCTTCCATGAGGCCCTGCCCCAGCCCCGCCTCTTCCCCACCATTCCCCCTTCCCCAAAGTCCCCACCTGTCATAAGATATAATTCCCAAATCTGAACCTTAGCGTCCAAAATTTGGGTACCTGCATGAATCCTCTAAGCTTAATTACCAGCTTAGATCCTGTAGCGCTGCCACCAACCAGGAATTCCAGTGCCTAGTACACTCTGGTCTCCCCAAAACCTTCCCTGGGGACACCAAGACTCAGATGCCTTGAGTCTCACAACAAAGGGAAATAACCCACTTCCCTTCCCCACTCTTTACCTCCTCCCAGGCTTCCCCTCCCTGGGTTACCCTGGAAGATTACTGTACTTAAACTCCTTGAATTACAAAACAGAGAGGACAATTCACCTTCCCCCCTCCTTCTTTTTTCCCCTCCAGTCTTTCCCTGAGAGAGACGTAATCCTGGCACAGAGATTCCTAGCCCTTGAGCCTAACTAGAAAAGAAATCAAACAGGTCTTAAAAAGAAAGCTTTTAATAAAAGAAAGACAAACATAAAATCATCTTTGTAATCAAGATGAATATTACGGGTCTGTTAACTTATAAAAAATGAATAGACAGCCTTATTCGAATAGCAGTTTTAACATTTCCAGCAAACTACACACTTGCAAATACAGAAAACAATGTAAAAACCTATATTGTTTTGCTATCTGTACTTACAACTTGGAAACAGAAGATTAGAGAGCCTGGAGATAGTGTGATCACCCTCAGAGCCTAGAGAGCAACAGACACAGAACAAAGGACCCACACCCAAAACTTCCCTCCCTTGAGATTTTAAAGTATCTTGTTTCCTGATTGGTCCTCTGGTCAGGTGTTGTTTGTTACCCCTTTCCAGGTGAAAGAGACATTAACCCTTAGCTATCTGTTTATGACACCACCCCAACTCCATCCCCTCCCTGCCCCTATTCCAACTCCTTCCACAAATCCCTGCCCAGCCCTGCCTCTTCCTCATCTCCTCCCCGAGACCATCATGTTCCCGCTTCTCCCCCATCCCCGAGCGTGCTGTTTGGCAGTTGCTGGGCGGGAAACGCTGGGAGGTAGGCAGAGGAGCAGGGATGCGGAGCACTTGCGCGGCGGGGGGGGGGGGGGCCCAGGGAGATGCTGCCAGTGGTTGCAGAACACCCACCAATTTTTCAGAGTCAGTGCCTATGCCTTGAACTGGCTTTTGCTATAACCCACAGTAGCAATCTCGCCTCCACAAAATAATCACGTCCCCACCACTGCTGCAATTTTTCTTAGAGCTCTGTAAATACGGGAGCATCATTCAGTCTGTATTTGCACCACTCATGACAACAGCGCACACCTATTTAGGCCCCATGCTCTATTAGAGATGGTGGACAATGAGAAACAAGTTCGGGGGATTTTTTAAAAAAGGCACGGAAATGATGATCCCCCGCTAATGCCACAGGATGCAAACAGTTGTACGAGGAAAGCTGAGCAGCTGCTCCGAGTCACCCCTGCAGGACACCTCCCCCCCCGCACTGCAAAGGGCAGTGAGCGCACTGCACTGGCCGCGGCCGCCCATGGCGCCCTGCACGAGGCACGGACACACACAGCTCACGCAAGCCCAGGCGTGCGACACGGCTGGTGGCTGCGACACGTCGTCTCACGCGCCTCGGCCGTTTGCACGTAGCCACGGCCCAGTCCGCCCGCCCTAGGACACCCAGTGGCGCCACCGCCCCGCCACCAGCCCGCAACCGCCCAGCCTGCGCGCGCAACCCGCTCCCGGGCCCGGGCTTGTCGGCCCGCCCCACTCTGCAGGACACTGATTGGTACGTCGCCCGGCCCCTCCCCCTGCGCGCGCGGCGCTGGTTGGCCGGGCCGGCCCCGCCCCCTGCGCGCGCCGCGGTAAGGCTGGGCCCGCGCCTCAGAGTGAGTCCGCTCCAAGGGCAGGCGCGTCATGGCGGTGGCAGGGCTGCGCGGAGGCCTGCGCGCGGCCTTGGGGATGCAGCAGCGGGGATGGAGCTCGGGATCCGACCAGGTACCGCTGGGCCCGGGGGTCCCTGCAGCCGCGGGGAGGCGGGCAGGGCCTGGGGTTTCCCTGATGTGTCTCTCTCTCTCTCTCTCTGCAGCTGGGCGAGCTGGGGAGCGGCGCTGGGAAGGGCGGCGGCGGCGGCGGCTCGATCCGTGAGGCTGGAGGGGCCTTTGGGAAGCGGCAGGCGGCCCACGAGGAGCGATACTTCAGGTGAGTCTTTTCCGCCCCGTGGGCCGCCCGGACTCCTGGGTTCTGTTCCTAGCTCTGCTGCCGCCTGCCCCTTGGTTACCTAAACCCGGGGTAAGCCTGGCTGCCCCCGCCCCGGGGTCCTGTCTGTGGGACCTTGGGACACCCTGATCCCCTGGCTGGGGCACTAGCAGAGCAGCGGAACCTTCGGGGAGGCTGTTCGTGTAACGCGGTCACTTGCTGGCTGCTCTGTCGCCTGGGTCTGGCTCCTATACCTTCAGCTGCTAGGCTTCTCGAGCCAGCGCAGTCATTCCCCGTGTAGCCAGAGTCCTGTCAACTCAACAGCTGACGAACTCTGAGAATCCTGCATTTGCTCAGGTATTGGCAATCTCTTAAAGAATAAGAAGAGTCTAGCTGCAACCATGAGATGAGGTGCAGGTGAAAGACACTGCAGTATCCCAGCTGAAACATCACATCCTCCTAGATGTTAACAAAAATCAATAACTGAGATTGCCCTCTGTTAGATCTGTCTAGTAGTATCCAAGCGCCTTATGTAGTGACCTGCATGTGTTGCAGACCCTACCTTCTCACCCATTACAACCTGATAATGGGGAAGGAGGGATAGCTCAGGGGTTTGAGCATTGGCCTGCTAAACCCAGGGTTGTGAGTTCAATCCTTGAGGAGGCCAGTTGGGGATTAGCAGCCCTGCTTTGAGCAGGGGGATGGACCAGATGATTTCCTGAGGTCTCTTCCAACCCTAATGATCGATCTATCTATTTATGATTTCTCTTCATAAAATTGGACTAAGACCTGATAAACTTTAGCCTCTTCTTTTTGAGCCACTGCTGCTAGATAGGGTCAGGTTTGGTAACTGTTAATAGTAGAGCAGTTCTGATTGTTATCCTGGGAGGGTGCCATACCTGCTTGATGGGGATTGTCAGTGTAGCTGAGCGCCCTAGCCTTCATGTCCAGTGATGTCAGTCAATCTATAGAAACTTGTGTTTCTGTCTGCAGTTGTCCTGAAATGAAAGTGGTCCAATTAGCTATTTAAGCTTTGAAACCATTCTGTGCCTAGGAAGTACTTTGGGGGGGCGGGGGAGTGTTTGACTTTAGCTTCCTTTAAGTAGGCTGTCTATCTCAAACAACTTGGTTTGTCTGAATTGATGTGCACTGTACAGGGAGAAGGAGCGGGAACAGCTGGCCTCTTTGAGGGAATATCATGAAGAAGAAATCGATCATCACAAGAAAGAAATACAGCGGCTGCAGAAAGAAATTGACCGCCATAAGAACAAGATCAAGAAACTTAAAGGTGATGATGATGATTAAGCTGCTGTTGGTTGGCTTTTTCATGTACAGTCCGTGATTCTCATTGTAATCATTGCATTGAAGACTGTATGTTTTAGCCAACATAATCTAAATTTTCTCTGTTAGAGGACTTACTACAAAAGTCAAATAAAAATCAATCTCCTGGTCTGTTTTAGTGATGGTCTTATTTTTAATAACACCTTTTTTTTTTCTTTTTCAACTAAACTCTTGTTGGAGTTTCATATAGGAGCTCTTCATTCTAGAGTGTAAATGCTTTTTACACTTTTCTGTAAATCACATCTAAATAAATCAAACTTAAGGTAATTAGAGCATCAGCTGAACCCCCACATGAGGTTATGGGCTGGAGAGTTATCAGCTAAATAATGATCAGTTGGGGATTGGTCCTGCTTTGAGCAGGGGGTTGGACTAGATGCCCTCTTGAGGTCCCTTCTCATCCTCATATTCTATGAAAACCTAATATCAGTGTTGTACCTCCTTTTGTTGAGCAATTTGAAGCAGTGAAACAAGTTTTAAACAAGCCTTCACCCTAGTTTAAAGGGAGATATAACAGGTGAAATAAAGCTGGGGCTGTAAGGAGTTTTTAATCAATGTTACCAAAAAAAAACAAACCCACCCCACGTACAGTTAGGTTGAATTTCCATAACCAGTAATACTGGTTTTGATCACATGTTGTGCTAATTTCCTTAGGTTAAATCTTTTGTTAAAATGTTCCCTTATTCAATCAATTACTGGTTCTCAGTTTTTCAGCCTTTCTGGGTGAGTGTGTAAGTCCACTTTCAAAGGGTGGGTTATGTTGAGCTCGACATTTTACTGTTAGTGGTTTTATTTTGATGGTCAACAGACTTTTCTCCACATCTCAAATATTGGCCAACAACCTACTCAGCTAGTATGTAGCTTTCTGCAAGTAGGGTATGATGAGTTTGGTCACGGAGACCATCTTGGGACTGTCGCCCGATACAGTGCTGAGATTATCTCTGAGCCCCCCCACCCCCTTGGGACTTAAGAACCGTGTCTCTTATTTTGCAACAAACTGGCATGTTTGGCAACACAGATCCAGGGTCTGAACCATGCTCCCAAAACTGCAGACTTAACTGAAAGCAGTTTAGCAAGTACTTCTGTCTCCAGCACTGAGACACCCAGCTCCCAATGGGATCCAAACCCCAAATAAATCAGTTTCATTCTGTATAAAGTTTATACAGGGTAAACTCAAATTGTCTGCCCTCTATATCACTGAGAGGCACAACTGTTTGCTCCCCCAGGTATTAATCACTTAATCTGGGTTAGTTAATAAAAACAAGGCTTTGGAGCAGTGAAGCTGCAGGTTTTTGCCCGGAGCTGGAGCTGGAGCACAGAAAATCTTGACTGCTCCAGCTTTTTTCCTTCCTTTTCAATCCAAAATGAATGATATTTAGCAAGAAAGTCCTAAAGGTGCCAAAAATTCAGATTATATAAAAATTGATATCCGCATCTACTTTACGTAAAGTGGTAATCTGTCAGTTATTCTCACTTTGGCCAAAATCAAGATTTAATGTACAGATTCAAAATTGTTTGGCAATATGTTTTATTAAAGAATCAGATAATTATCAAACATCCAGGAACACTGTAGACTGCTCCCACCATTGTGCCAAGGTTAAGCGAGTACGTACTTGCATGAATTAGTATGCGTTGATACTACTTTTGTAAGGGTTGATCAACAAGACGTGCTGAGTGCTGCGATTACGGAAAAGTGTGACACAAGACATAACATTTAAGATCACAAATCGGTATATTGCAAAAAGTGTTTTTGTTTATTGCAATATTAAGATACCGTAAGAGATTAACCCCTTAAGCTCACTTCTCACACAGGCTCCAGTTACTGGTACACTGTACATGCTTCCATATCGCTCTGATGGACTTATTTTATGTCATCTGTTCAACAGTCTTTTGTTAGTGTTTGTAATTTAAAATTTACTGAAAGTCACATGTAGCAGGCATATAAATTAGGAGTGATTTTTGTGATATCCAGAGTGATTGGAAAATATCCAACACAACTCTGAGCGTGAATCCTTAGGTCATTTTAAGAGAAAATGTTTATGTGAACACTTGTAAAATTCTTCCTAAGGGAGCCACAGTCCCTTTAAAGAGGTGATAACTTAACTTCTGATATCTCAAATGCTTTAATATAACGTAATTGTCTATTTTAGTGTTAGTATATGCTATCATATTACATTATCCAAAATTATTTAAACCATAGGTGTCCCGAACTGGCGGTTGGTCATTTTTTTAATTTCATATTTCAAGAAAGGCTTGCCATCATCTGCCCCTCGCTATGAGCAGTAATATTATGTTCCATAATAAGCTGTTAATTTTTGGTGCTTATTGTGTTTACTTATTTTTCAGCTTTGGAACCGTAAATTTTAAACTTGCTTATATCATTCTAAGCAGATTAAAATTTTTAAACAAGTTTCTCAGAAACAGTTAATTATACAAAATAAATTAAGAGTAACATTTTAATGCATGTTTTAGCATTAAATCATATTCCAGGGTTGTATCTGTTAAATAGTCAGATTTAAAAAATGGCCTAGTCCCCCCAGTTGACGACACCTGTAGTTGAAATAATTGTTTTGGAATGATGTTGTATGACAGAATGTTAGAAATAAACGTTAACAGGAAAGCAGAGTCAAATTGCAAGCAGTCCTTTTCATAAAAGGCAAACTTTCAGAAATATGTTTTTGCTCCATCAGCCTGAATAGATTATACAAGATGATAGAGCACTTAATAGGTTTTATGTTGTATAGAGCAGATAAAAACATATTTCTGAAAACTTGCTCTTTACTAAAAGGACTGTGCTTGCAATTTGAATCTGCTTTCCCGTTAATGTTTATTTCCAACCTTGTAATGTGTAGCCTCCTTACTTCCCAACAATTTAATGTTTTAGAACAGAGAGCATGTGCTAATGCTACGGCGTATACCAAATTTCATTGAGATCTATATTAAAGCGTTTTTGAGATTAATTAAAAGCTTGGAAAATATTTTGAATATTTTTACCACAACATTTCATAAGAAATTAACTTCCAATTTATAAATAAAAATGTATATTAAAAATACTTCATTAAAACTGCAAGAAACATTAAAATATACTTTAATAATTTGTGTAAAAAGAAAATGCAATCATTTTTGTCCAGCAGCAAGGAGTCCTGTGGCACCTTATAGACTAACAGATGAATTGGAGCATGAGCCTTCATGGGTGAATGACGAAGTGGGTATTCACCCACAAAAGCTCATGCTCCAATATGTCTTTTAGTCTATAAGGTGCCACAGGATTCTTAGTCTGGATCTGTAAAAGCAGCAAACATAGCTACCCCTCTGACTTTTTTGTCCAGAAAATCCAAAATAAATTCAGAGTACCTTAAGTGGTTAAGATATCACAAGCAGGTACATCTATAAAAAATAGTTATGCTTTTGTTCATTGCTTTTTGAAGATCATAACAAGAAACATTTGGATGAAGTAGCAGCACAAGAAGAGTTGGCCTTGGCTTCAACAAAAAAATTAAATCTGTGCCCCATGATTGATCTCAACGTCTTTACTTTTGAATTTGAAAAACCCAAATTTGCCTCTTTCTTTTTTGATTTTTCTCAAAAGCCCAATGTGCAAGGTGGAAAAGGAAGTGAATGGTGAGCTCAAACCATGTAGCTTCAAGTCAAGTGAAGCAAGTGCTGTGAAAAGTTTCAACCTTTGGCAGCATGTAAAATGTAACCATCCTGAAAACTATGCAGCTCTGGTTACAAAAAAGGACCAAGAAGATGAGGCAAAACAGAAAGCTGGCATGGCTAAACAGCGTTCATGTGGCTCTTTGAAAACACCTGGAGAAGAGGTTTTTGTTTTTTTGTTTTTTGTTTTTTGCAGAGGTTCATCTGAAAAGAAACCCAAAATTGAGGAAACACAACTTGACTCATATTTGAAGTCCTCAAAGGTTACAGTCACTATGGATGCCAATATTTTCTGTAAAGGGCTGATGGAAATGGTTTGCTTGAGTTCAACACTGCTCACTACCTTCAGGCTAAAGAACAAAGGATTCCAAAAAATTGCAGGTGAAATGGATTGGCAGCTTGGCATTATGACAGGGCACGATGCAGTTTGTCATTTAGTTGTCAGCACAGCTGAGTCTGGTCACGAAGAACTCAAGAAAGCTTTGGAGCAAAAATTGTGCTACCTGAAAATGGATGCGGCAACCTGTGGAAACAGAAATTTCCTTGCAATCAATGCTCAGTACTACAAAGAAGGAAAAGAATAAAGTGGTGGTAAAAACCTTAGACAGACATAATCGACACTGAAGGGCATCACAATTCTTCATATGTGAAGAGTCAATGTGAAGAGTCGAGTAAAAGCTATGTTAGAAAAATTTGCGATCAGTGAAATGCAAATGCTGAGCATCTGCGTTAACCATGCAGCAAACATGAAGTGTGCCATCAAATTTCAGCAAGGACAATGAAACCATTTCTGCCTCTGAGAACAGGGATGTGGACAGAACTGAAGCTATTTTGCTTGATGAAGGAACTAAAGGAATGGATGAAATCAAACTCACCATGGATGCTGCTGCGCAATGGGTTAATGAGCCTAGCCTCATGCTTCCAACATGGCTTCATGAGGACAACTCATAAGCTCAACTGATGAAATGTAGTATTAACACTCTTCAGTTGGCAATCTGGGATGGACTGAACAAAACATGCGAAAAAATTTCTAGCACTAATTTGAGAAGTGGTTGTCAAACTATGAACCCCAAGTATTTGAAGTGTTCTTGATCTATATGGGGTAACTCAACCATTGGATAGTGTGACTTCCTGCGGTTCAACATTTGCGATGATGAAGCTAAGTGGTCAGCTTCTTGTTGCAGTCTTACTGTGAACAAATGGCGGCGGCGGCGGCGGCTGCTGCTGGAACAAGAGAACTCCAACTTAACAAAAGCTGAATGGGACGAAATGAAGAACCTGTGAGACCTCTTGGCAAAACCAGACAGCTGTGAATCTTCAAGCTGTCGATGGTAACCCCAGGAGTTTTAATGAAGGAATGGGTGAAAACTGTCACAATTATTGCAAGAAAATGGTGGACAAATCATAGAAGGAATTCTATCCTCCATGCAGAAACACAGAGAAGCTTTTTGATATTTCCTTGCCAGAGTTTATGTTGAGCCCCCGGTATCGAATTTTTCTTACCTCCAAGGGAAATACCAAAGGCAAAGGAAGGGCTCCTTGTTGTCGTTGCTCGACTCAAAACAATCTATTGCTACATTTGAACTCTTCAAAAGAGGTTGAAGAAAACAAAACACAACAAAAGGAGTCCTCAACAATCGAATTTGTGGTTTCGGAAAGTTCACATCCTTCAGAAATAGCAGGCTGGTCTCAGCTTTTGTCTCCACTGTGAACTTGGTTGAAGACATCTCAGGGATGGATGCTCAAACATCACAGAGAAATGGAGATGCTTGAATTATCTATTCTTCAGAAGATGACTTTGAAAAGGAATTGGATGAACAAAGACGACAACAGCAAGTTTCTGCAATTCATAATTGTAATGAAGCATTATTCGAGAGGAAAGTTTTGGGAAGATTGTGAAGTGATGGAGTCTATTGTAGGCTAAAAGTTGTCTGTCTTTTTTTGAGGCCATTCACAGTTGCCCACACCGCATTCAGGCTGCCTGTAGAATTGTTTCGAGCATGCCAACAATTCAAGCTAGTGTAGAGCAACTGTTTTTGGCTTTAATGTTAATTATAAATGATTTGCAGCAGGCTATGAAAGATGACTTGCTGCAATATTTTTTTACAGAATGAATTATGAATTCTAGTTAATTTAAATATCAATGATACAAAGTCAGAATATAAATGCTTTTTTCAAAATTACAGTATGCGCTTTTTAATTAAAAATTTGAGTCAGGGAGCGGAGCTGGAACAGTCGTTATTGGTGCCAGAGCAGAGATGGAGCAGAGCAATTCAAAAATTGGATTGCTCAAAATCCCTGAATTAAAGAAGTGATTTTATTAAGTATAAAACATAAGGTTTAAGTGGTTTCAGGTAAGTTACTTAGCCTTGCATATATTGATTTATTTTACTAACTTAGCACCCTTGGATGCATTAGATCCTTCATGTACTGAAGGAGTTGGCTGATGTGATTGCAGAGCCATTGGCCATTATCTTAAAATTTGTGGCAAGCGGGGGAGATCTCGGGTCATTTGGGTACTATTGCCTTTTTCCATCTTTTTTTTTTTATATAAAAAAAAAAAAAGAGTGAGAATCCAGGGAACTACAGACCGGTCAGCCTGATTTCAGTCCCCAGCAAAATCCTGGAGCAGGTACTTAAGGAATCCATTTTGAGGCACTTGGAGGAGAGGAAGGTGATCAGGAACAGTCAACATGGATTCACGAAGGGCAAATCAACCTGATTCCCTTTTATGATGAGTTAACCGGCTCTGTGGATATGGGGAAAGCAGTGGATGTGAGATCTTGACTTTAGCAAAACTTTTTTGATACAGTCCCTCACAGTATTCTTGCCAGCAAGTTAAAGCATGGATTGGATGAATGGAGTATAACATGGATAGAAAGCTGGTTAGATTGTCAGGCTCAGCAGGTAGCAGTCAATGGCTTGATATCTAGTTGGCAGCTGGTATCAAGCAGAGTGTCCCAGGGGTTGATCCTGGTGCTAGTTTAATTCAACATCTTTATTAATGATCTGGATGATGGGATTAATTGCACCCTCAGGAAGTTTGCAGATGACATGAAGCTATGAGGAAAGGTAGATACGCTGGAGGGTAGGGATAGGGTCCAGAGTGACCTAGACAAATTGGAGGATTGGGCCAAAAGAAATGTGATGAGGCTCAACAAGGAGAAGTGCAGAGTCCTGCACTTAAGAAGGAAGAATCCCATGTGCTGCTACAGGCTGGAGACTGTCTGTCTGAGCAGCAGTTTTGTAGAAAAGGACCTGGAGATTACCATGGGCAAGAAGCTGGATAGGAGTCAGCAATGTGCCCTTGTTGCCAAGAAGACTAACAGCATATTGGGCTGTATTAGTAGGAATATTGCCAGCAGATTGAGAGAAGTGATTATTCCCTTTATGCAACACTGGTGAGGCCACACCTGGAGTATTGTGTCCAATTTGGTTGTCCCACTACAGAAGGGATGTGGACAAATTGGAGACAGTCCAGTGGAGGGCAATGAAAATGATTAGGGGTCTGGGGCACATGACTTACAAGGGGAGGCTGAGGGAACTGGGGTTATTTAGTCTGCAGAATGAGAGGGGATTTGATATCAGCCTTAGACTACCTGAAGAGGGGTTCCAAAGAAGATGGAGCTAGGAGTTCAGAGGTGGCAGATGACAGAACAAGGAGCAATGGTCTCAAGCTGCAGTGAGGGAGGTCTAGGTTAGATATTAGGAAAAACTATTTCATGAGGAGGGTGGTGAAGCACTGGAATGGGTTACCTAGGGAGGTGGTGGAATCTCCTTAGAGGTTTTTAAGGTCAGGCTTGACAAAACCCTGGCTGAGACGATTTAGTTAGTGTTGGTCCTGCTTTGAGCAGGAGGTTGGACTAGATGACTTCCTGAGGTCTCTTCCAACCCTAATAATCTAAGATTCCTTCACCCACACCTGCCAGCTGTGAGAAAGGGTAAGTAGGGGCTGAGTCCTTGCAAATGAGGAAAACCTTAGCTCTCAAACACAGGCAAAAGACAGCTCTTTTATTGCAAAAGTTGTTACTGCATCAACAGCAGCACAATATGACGTTCACAGCCCTGAGAATGAGGCAACATTACTAATCCATGTTTTTTATAGAGTTGATTTCATGGGGGATACTGATTTCCAGGCATCTAAGGGAGTTTGATTAGAGAATACATATGCATACATCATCTTCATACAGCTGAGGTAGCTTTGCAAGCCGTATATGGTAAGGCAGCATGAACAGAAAATGTATTTGTTTTGAAATTGATGTCCATACAATATGATAAGCCTCAGGAAGGGCTGCTGGACAAAGCTTTTGCCTCTTCACCTGCATGTAACAGACTGGTATGTATGCCTGAAAATCTTAGCCTGCTCCAGCAGGAGTCTCTCCCGGGTAAGTGTGTTTTGCAGGTGCCTTATCGCGCCTCTTGGATGTAAGGGAGATGGGAGTGTGTCTCTTGGGAGTCTGGGCAATTGCCCTTCTGATAAACAACTAAGCAATAGTGCTGGGAATGCCAGAGCCAGAGCCGAGGGAGAGGAATAGTTCACATTCTTGATTGGATGAGCACTAAACTATTCCAAGGGGGGGAGGGACATTTCTTTAAGTAACCCTGGAAACAGAAGTGAAGAGAGAGGGGACACACAGTACAGGTACTACAGCATTAACAATTGCTTTTCTCCACTAAAATTGATTTAGAAATTTGTGTATTAAAAGTAACATTTTAAAATCTTTAGTGAGTGCACCCATGGCCTGCACTCACTCACACTCATACCTACCCCTGGCAAATTTGCTCAGTTACACTGGCATCACTTCGAAGTGTAACTCTACTGACCTCTGTGCACTTACAATTTAGCTCAGATGGAGCCAGGATTTTCTGGGGCTGTGGGTATAATAGGCCAGGGAGGCCCCACCGCTTCCTCAGGGCCCCACCATTTGCTGCATCCTTCCTCTCCCCCTGCATGACCTCCCCCCCACCTGCTGCTTGCCATATCTCTCCTCACCCCCCAGCTGCTATAGGGGTGGAGGAGAGGGGGGACAGGCAGAGTGAGAGTGGTGGGGGCCTTGGAGGGTGGGGATGGAGGAGAGGAGGGACATGGCAGGCATAGGGGGCCATCCAGGAGAGGAGGTCAGAGGTGAGGGATGTGGTGGGTAGAAGGGCAGAGCAAAGGCTGGGGCAGAGCAAGGGTGGAATGTGGACAGAAGTCAGGACAGGGAGCTATCCTCCCCACGCAGAAGTTTCACCTGCCGCCCGTGCACCCTCCAGGCTGTACATAGAAATAATAGTTTGTGATTGTGTAATTAAGGACTGAAGCATAGTAGAGAACCACAAATGTTGAGGTTGCTCTATGAGACTAACACACCCACCAACTCATCTCCTTCATTTTTCCATTTCTGCCAGTGTGTTTGCCACAGCACAATGGCATCACAACTCCCTAGCAGCCATTTCCTAGTCCAAGGCCCCTTGATTGTGACTGGGAAGGGGGCATAGGTTCCAGACACTCTTCACCTAACCCTAGTTCCCCATAGAGGTTACATGTCCTCTTTTCCATGGAGATGTCTGCATGAAACTACTCAACGGGAACCTCGAAAAAGGAGAAGGAACAAAGGAAGATGTGCTGAGAAAAGAAAATGGAATTTGAACAAAAGAAATACATTAATGTATCTAAATTGGCATGTCTGATAACCTATGCTAGATAAGGCCTTGTCAGCTTAGCTATGGGGACAAAGGGAATGTGAAGATCAGTCCCCTAAAATCAAATCCAGTCTCTTTGTGATTGTCATAGCAGACTAGAGCATTCTGTACCTGACATTTACCCATTTTACAAGACTATGATAAATTTCATACAAAGTATGCTTTGTGAGGTATCATCTGAAAATTCATAATTTGCTGATCATCATTGTTCTGGTAAAATATGTGGCACCATTGTATGTAAAGTTATAAAATTTTACTGTATAACACATGTTCCAAGTCTGAGGAAACAGCTTCAAACCTGTTCCCCAGAGACAAAAGACTAGCCAACACCTCAGCCAGGTGTCAGTATAATCAAATGGACTATCACCTGATTATGCTCATCAGGTGATAGTCTTTTTCTTTTGCAGGAAAAGAGGTATGAGCAAGAAATTTACATCTTGGCAATAGAACAGCTGCACCTTCCTGAGCAAACAGACTTCCTGTCTCCTGAACCTCAGCTGGAGATGATTTTCAAAGAGGAAAATAACTGAGAACAGGGCTCACAAATCATCTCTCACTTTATGTTTGCTCATAGCAGCCACAGCACCTGAGGAACAAAGGAAACAGCCTGGTACTGAGGGAGAGAGCCTGGCTGGAAGATTCAGCCAGTAAGTCTGCTCGAACATGTAGTGAGAGAGACTTTTGCTTTGAATTCACGTCTCAACATCAGCCATCTTTGAACACCATGGGCCTTCAGATATCAACAACTTACAGAAGTCCCCATGGAATTTTTGAAAAGTTTAGTGGGAGGTCATTCAGGCAGCACTAGAAAAATAAGTCAGCAAACTGGCTGAATTGGACTCGATATGTCCAGCCAACATAAAATACTCCTACCAAATTTTCTGTGAATTAGTGCAGTCAGCTGCTAAGAAATTGATCCTAAGGGACTATTTTGGACCATGTATTCCTGGGTGGTTGTCAGAGGCAATTAAGCTCTATTAGGAATTCAAATATGCTGATAGTGAACAAAAGGTCTGTAATAAAGGCCTTGGTGAGTCAGGTGGCCTAGTGGTTAGCGCACCTAATAACTCCCTCTCAGAGGGTTGGTTTTACAGTCCTGGCCTCCTTTAATCAGAGGTGGGGTGAGGTGGACAGATTGTTTGGCTCCCTCCTTTTGTGGGGGAGTAGTAGGGCAGCCTAGGCCCACGCACTCCACTGGCCTCCAACCCATGGCCCTAGAAGGATCAACAGTGTCTGGCCCCAAAGGTGCCCTCCGAGTTACTTTCCCTGGATCACTTCCTACCACTGCTTTTTTCTCCCCACTTTGGGTCCTGGATAAGACGAAAAGAAGAAAAGGTAACCAAACTGTCAGCCCCACTGGGCTCAGCATACTGTCTTACTCCCTCAGAGAGGCTTCTCTGATGATCTTGTCAGGAGTCTGCAGGGTAGGTCTATCCTCCTTCCCAGCCTCCCCCTTCTGAGCTGGGTTGACCCATTTTCAACCCGTTCTTCAGTTGGAGCAGGGCTGCTAGGGTCCAATTCTGTCCTTTAAGCCTTCTGGCCCAGTGTGGAGTATGTATACCCAATCACAAGGTTATTAATAAGCACAAGGAACTCATTCAACTGCTGGATCAAATCAGGATTGATTGATGCAGAAAGACAGTAACAAACATGGACTTAATTTATGCTAGCTAGAAAGCCTGGTAGATCATTAAAAGACTTTCTGGAGTGTCCCGCCTCAGCAAAAAGGAGATTCCAGTTTCTGAAAATGCTATTACATCCCAGTTAATGGCTAATGGTTGTACACAGAACTTGGCTTAGTCTTTCAGCCAGGAGATCAAACTGAGGTTACAG
Source organism: Chelonoidis abingdonii (assembly GCF_003597395.2). NCBI lineage: Eukaryota > Metazoa > Chordata > Testudines > Testudinidae > Chelonoidis > Chelonoidis abingdonii. The sequence continues at coordinate 20,479,493 of NC_133793.1, read as the reverse complement.
ACAAGTGGCAGGTAGAGCCCTGCGTGGGACTATTTTAAAATCCTGCTCCCATCCACTCTCGGTCCTGCAAGACCCATGGAAGCCCAGCTCTGCTGCAGGGCTCTACACTAGTCCTGTGCAGGACTCTACTGGAAGGCTCCTAGTGTGGATTCAAACCCGATGGCTCCTTTTTTTCAAAAAGCTAGACCAGGCCATAAGCTTATGACAACAGGAAAGGTTCTAGGCCTGGATTACATCCACATGAAGTTCCGTCTTCATTTAATCCCCAAAGCTTAAGCTTTGGGTTCCCAACTAATGTTTCCAGGACAACTGCATCCCAAAATTTTGGTGCAGGGCACAGGTCATCACTATTCTGAAACCAGGAAAACTGCTGGAAGATCCCAAGAGTATTGACCTATCTCACTTCATTGTGCCACATACAAAGTTTATGGAGAGACTGATTCTGATGTGCATCAACAAAGTTATTGAACCACAATTGCTGTCTGTTTTGGTTGGCTGCAGACGAGACCAGTGTACCCAAGAGCAAGTCACTTGCCTAATACAAGACATAGAAGATGCCTTTGAGAAGGACAAGAAAGTTGGAGCCATTCTGGTGGATCTGTCAGCTGCATAAGACACTGTTGCAGACTATTCTCTGTGAGCCTCTGGTGCAGTTCAACACAGAAATAACAAATCAGAGCTTCATCTTACAAGCTGGAGAAAAAGTCAGCTAGCTTAGGTGTCACAGTAACAGAATCCCCTAAAGATCTGTTCTAGCTCCTCTTTCTTTCAATGTATAGACTTATGACCTACCAACAACTTAGGCTGTTAAGTATGTATACGCAGTTCACTTCTGTCTCACTGATGTGGGTAACAATTGACATGATATTGTAGGGTCACTCAGCCAGGATATGAATGCTCTCTCACTTATCTTTCAACTGACACTTACATTAAGTGAATTTAAGATGGTGGCCACAATCTTCCATCTGAACAATAACCTGGCCAATCAACTCCTTTCAGTCTGTGTTGAGGATAGTCTATTCCTTTTCCAGCCAGTTGTCACTTATTTAGGAGTCAACCTGGACTGTAGTCTAACATACCAGTCTCCTCTAGAATGCTTAAAGAAAAAGATGACCTCCCACACTGTGGTCCAGAAGCTAGCAGGAACTCTTTAGGGAGCAGAGGCAAATGTTTTATGGACCTCAGTACTGGTGCTGGTATTCCTTCCCATGGACTATTTTGCAGCAGTTTGGGGTAGGAGTTGGCTCACAGATCTTGTTGATTTAGAGCTGAATCCAGCTACCTGTATCATTAGTTTCAGAGTAGCAGCCGTGTTAGTCTGTATCCGCAAAAAGAACAGGAGTACTTGTGGCACCTGTATCATTAGTGATTGCCTTAGCCACACATTAACATTTAATTGATATATGTTGGTTCATATAGCTTCCCCAAACTTTGATGAGATGCCATTGCCTTTAAAAATGCACAGAGGGCTATGAGAGATGAAAACAATCTGCTGCACACAAGGCTGACAATGGTTTCAATAGGTGTAAATAAGCAACACACCTCGCCACAACCAACTTTTTAACATCCTTTTGTGGTGGTCATTCATACATTCATGTCCAGTGCTGCTGGTCCATTGTCAATCTTGGATGAACAATAGCATATGAGAGCTGACAGCTATATCCTTGCAGAGTAGCAGCAACTAAGGAATAGTTAGACAGGCATACTGATGAACTTCTGAAGTCCTAACTTACACCTACCTGTTTGCAATCTGGGATGCAGATCCTGGTTTAACAGGCTGCGAATTGGAACAGAGTGTGGCTGCCACAATGCAAAAATGTTGGCTTAGCCCAATCTTCACAGTGTGACTAAGGGCAACAATGCAGAGAGTCAAACACATGGTGGAAGAGTGCACAATGAAAAGATTAGAGGGTGAACTGCAACATCTCCTAGATGATGCAGCACTTAGATGGCTGAACAATTTAGATATTGACTTGTGCTAAATAATGAAAGAAGACTTGAAGAGACAAGGGATCATAGATTCATAGACTCTAGGACTGGAAGGGACCTCGAGAGGTCATCAAGTCCAGTCCCCTGCTCTCATGGCAGGACCAAATACTGTCTAGACCATCCCTGATAGATATTTATCTAACCTACTCTTAAATATCTCCAGAGATGGAGATTCCACAACCTCCC